>NC_052502.1:35942052-35962898 GCF_016617805.1 Bactrocera tryoni | reverse complement strand
CTAAAACTTAATATGTTGAATGAATAATTGTTGAGCCAAGAGTCAATAACGTCAAGGTGTCATCACTCAATTAACAAAAATCAGTGCGCTTAAAAATATGTACAACACTCTCAAAATCAGCTGACATTCCTGACTAATGCGCTGTGCAACCCTTCAATCATCAAAAAAATCACATTGATTGTTTTTGTAATTTAATTACAAACATTTACTAGCCTGCAAGTGAATTCCAGGTAGTGAATCACGCAACGCACACACAGAAAGGATTTGTGTTTTAGTTTTACCCCAATACTAACGGTAGTATCCCCTTCATTCGCATACCACCTCAAGAGTGCGTGCAACAAACACCTCCACCCTCCGAATGCAGGGCACATTTGCATGTGTTTGTGCAGCAACAAAATTGCCTCGCTTGAAATTGTTGTTGTTGGTTGTGAGAAGGAAGCGTATAAATTGCAAACGGTTATATAAAAATTATTGCGCATAAAAATTGTGCTAAAAAGCACCGGTGCAACGGTGCATTGCAAGGCAGTGTCGCACGAAATAACATATTTGTCTGCTGAGAGTGTGCATGTGGCAAGTAATTGTTCGTTAGAAATAATGTATAAATAATTTGTAAGTGATGAATTTATGTGCAATTATTAAGTGATTTTGCCTATATGTATATGTGAACCAATAAGCTACAATGCAAACAAATTTGGAACCGTTAATGCAATATTAGCCCTAGACGTGCTTTGTTAGTCGATTTGACTGACAATCATCGTGTTTTGCAAACAGAAGCAAAAAAAAAACGATGCCCAACAAGAGTTAATCAAGTAAGATAGTAAGGTCTAAGTTCGGGTTAAACCAAACATTTTATACTCTTCGAGAAATTCTTTCAGGAAAATATGGAAGTTGGGGGTTGTCTTGACCCGATTTTATCTATTTTTGCTAGTAAGACATACTATTAAGATGCCAGATACTAAGAAAATGTTTCCTGGGCTTCATTAAGGTACCTCACATACAATCAGTTATATGAAGTAAAGTCAGCCGGATGTTCGAAAATTCAGATATTAGTCATATGGGGGCTGGGGCTCAAGTTTTCGTCCAATTTTTTATGTTTTACGCACAAAGGTTATGAATTTTCATTGAGATAACTCAAATATTGGTCTATATATGAGGTAAGTCACCGGAAGTTCGAAAATCTTTATAAGAGGTATATGGGTCTCAAGGAAGTATTGATCCGATTCAAACCGTTTTTGATTTTGTCTGAATTTCAATTGTATATCTCATACATTGACCCATATTTTTGGTCAAAAGTCAACAATATGTAGGTAGTCAACAATCCCGGTATTTGAGAAACAATTTTGCTTGGATTTGGGAACTTTTTGGTCATAAGGTGGCATACTATAGAGGAATTATTAGTGCGAAATTTTATTCCGTTATTATAATTACTGTTTGATTCGTGTACTGGAAAGTGAAAGAATCAATTGGAATTTAAAATTGTTATATGGTAAGTAGGCGTGGTTTTAGTCCGATTTCGCCCATTTTCGCAATGTGACATAATAATATGAGAAGAAAGCCATGAACTAAATTTTGTCAAATTCGGTGGCGCGAGTCCAGAGATAGGGGATTTTACTTAAAATTGGACGTCCAATTTTTACCCAGGCTCCCATAAAGCTTTATCATGCCATGTTTTTAACAGTACCATTATATGGAGAGTGGACGGGATTGTCATATATACATTTAAATGTGTTGGTTGGGGTGCAATTGCAGCTTTGATGGCCTAGGAAATATATTCATTAAACCTTTTAGAAAACGGGGCCGCGCCCACTTTTTAAAAATTTTTGGCGTACAGTTGCCCCTTGCTACTGGGTATGGACATTTTTTATCAATATACCTATCTTTATTGAAGTTATCACGGACAGCCGGATGGACGGACAGACAGACAATCGCAAGTATTTCAACTCATGTCGTCATCGTCTGATCATTTTTATATATATACATATATATCTATCTCCATTAGTGTTAGGTGATACATACTACTGTTAAGTGAAACAACTATTATACTCTTTAGCAACATGTTACAAGAGCATAGAAATAAATAACATAAATTATTCAGTTATACTTTTATATAATCTACTTGTTTGCTTTCGAAAATATATATGTACATACATATGTTTAAATTCAAAATTTTAACTTCATAATCCTGTTTGGTAATTTTAGTTTTTGAGATATGTTTACTAAAAGCTTGTGGTTCAATATAATGTGGCTTTTAAAATGTGCCAAAGTTTTAAGTGAAATAATTATGAAATATAAAATTATTTAAGCCTAAGACATTCATTATCTTTTTCCATAGAAGGACCTGAGTTTGAGCATACAGTTTGTATGACAGCTATATGCTATATTGATCCGATCTATTTAAGTATATGCAATTTCACCGAAAGCTATATCCTTATGTTGGATTATGATTGATGCCGAATGTCCTATAGATATTTCTTCAAATTCAAAAGCCTTCCATACAAGTACTGAATTTTGACCAGTCATTTTGTATCGCAGCTATAAACTTTGATTGTCTGATGTGAGCAATTTCTGCTCAAATTGAACCAGTTTGTATGGCAACTACATATATACTATAGTGGTTTGATATAAGCGGTTCCGAAAATGGGTCGCTTCTTGAAGAGAAAAGGTACTGTGCAAAATTGCAGAATGATATCTTATAAATTAAGGTACTAATTTATGTATATTGATACAGGCTGTGGGACTAACAGACAGACATGGCAAAACGAAATCAGCTCTTCACACTGATCAGTTACATAAATACTTTACAGAGTCTGCTTCAAACAGACGATTTTACGAACTTCATGGACAATTTGATATCCCCTTTTCGTGGTGAAAAAAAAGCAGTAAGGCTGATATGGACAATTTTTTGGTAGTTTCAAGCTTAAAATTTCTATTTTATATACATATTCGCTAGAATGTTAAGCAACTCTTTGAAACATAATTAGCCTTATCTTATAACATGTATGTAATCTCTTGATTTGACTAAATCAAAGCGAATCAATATAGTCGAAGCATGTGCTTTATATTTGAACATCAAAAGTTAGTTTCCATAAAGTTAAGGTTTCAGCACCATTTTACTGGAACCATTCAGTCTTTTATAGGTGGGGTACTACATATATTGTCTTTATATTTCGTGATTCTATAACCAAATGTTCATTCAAACATTGAATATGTGCTGGTTGCACTTAATGGCTATGGTTGTCTTAATTTCGCGATAGGCCCACATGACGATCTTGTAGTATAAGTTTGCGTAAAGCACCAATAGTTTATATAGAATTAACTACAGATTTCACGACCATTATCAAATATTTAAATTAACTTCATCGACCTCATCATTGCTTATCGAAACCACAGTCAAAATTGTAAATAATAATCGCGAGTTGAAATTCCATTTTTTTGGCCGAGATGAATATTTTAAGTTACTGTAAACAACACAAAGATAACGAGAATGTGTCGAAATGTTCTGAGTATATATAACAAAAAGTCAAATTTTACGATAAAATTGTGAGTTACTAGGATATCATCAATGTTAGGGTTGCCAATGAAATATAAAAAAGCAATCCTACGCACCATTTTTCTAAAATCCATCTTTGTCCTGGGTAATCTAAGATATCTGAATGTATCTTTTACGTAAATATATCTATTACTTCTTAGTTAAAAAGTTCTAGTGTGGTATTCTAATTTATAACATTATTAAATATTTTTATAATATTTTTAAATTAAAAAAATGCGAAAAAGTTAAAAGTGCAGCGAAAACATCCACTTCATGGATTTTTTTAAGTTGTTGTTCGTACTTGCGATAGTGGTATTTGTACTCATTCAACCAAGAAGATTGAGAACGCGATACGATGGACATGGCTAAATCAATTCTTTATTTACATATATATTGACTTTTTAGGGTCTCGGGTGTTTCCTTCAGGATATAAATAGCGTCGTGGCAAACTTGATATAATTTGTTCAGAATATAAGGATAGATACTAAAAATTCAGTTCTATTTATATGATGTTCGGGCCTCTAGATTAGAATAAGATTTCTATTACAAAAATTCTACGAAGAGAATATCGGATATTGGAAAAGTAATATCATCTGATCTAAATTTAACTTTAACAACCTTAACTAATAAACTTAATATAACTAGATATTTAATTTTTAAATTATTTTACTTGAACAACACATAATTTTTGGAACCAAGTTACAAAGCAAAAAATATGGCCTTTTACCAAAACTTACCTTCACATTAACATATCGTACACTTAGCACTTGACTCACCTGAAAAAAGATAAAATACAATTACTTGAAGTATTAACGTACAGTATACATATACATATATGATGAAGAATATATTTCATAATTATAAAATCGGCCTTCACGGTAACGTGTGGCATTGTCAGCTTCGCCTAAGTTCACTTGACAGCCAGCTGTGCCACACAATTTAAGCTGTTGCAGCCGGCAGACGTTGCCTCTCCTTCATGCTCGCTGCACAATCGCTACTGATTTTGCTAAACTATCGGGTGATTTTTTAAGAGCTTGATAACTTTTTAAAAAAAAAAAACGCATAAAATTGCAAAATCTCATCGGTTCTTTATTTGAAACGTTAGATTGGTTCATGACATTTACTTTTTGAAGATAATTTCATTTAAATGTTGACCGCGGCTGCGTCTTAGGTGGTCCATTCGGAAAGTCCAATTTTGGGCAACTTTTTCGAAGCATTTCGCCGGAATAGCCCGAATTTCTTCGGAAATGTTGTCTTCCAAAGCTGGAATAGTTGCTGGCTTATTTCTGTAGACTTTAGACTTGACGTAGCCCCACAAAAAATAGTCTAAAGTGCCGCGTTAAATCGCATGATCTTGGTAGCCAACTTACGGGTCCATTTCTTGAGATGAATTGTTCTCCGAAGTTTTCCCTCAAAATGGCCATAGAATCGCGAGCTGTGTGGCATGTAGCGCCATCTTGTTGAAACCACATGAGTCAACATTTAAATGAAATTATCTTCAAAAAGTAAATGTCATGAACCAATCTAACGTTTCAAATAAAGAACCGATGAGATTTTGCAAATTTTATGCGTTTTTTTTTAAAAAAAAGTTATCAAGCTCTTAAAAAATCACCCGATATAAAGCCTTGAAGTGCACATTGTGCAAGCATTTTGAAGGCTTTTATTTTCCGACTTTTTACTCTCTTCTTTTTTTTTCAAGAGTGGCTTACACAAGTGCTAACCAAACAAAGAATATACTCAAATAGGCAGCAACAACATGAGGATGCGTATCTGTTTTGTGAGAAAACAATGGCTGCATCGAAATGGTTGCAACAGTTGTGGCGCAACATCTTCAATAAGCAATGAAGAATAGGTTAGAAGAACAAATAAATATTTGGTACAAAGAACACCTACACCGCAGGGATGTTACTATTCGCATTCGTAAATATGTGTATTCATATCTGGAAGAGTGTGGGGTTGGGGATAACTATTAGATGTTGAATATTTAAAATAAAATCAGGTGAGGTGTAGTACAGTTATTGCTACCCATCATCTCACTGTTACTCGTGGTTTATTTCTGATACTTGTGCTAATTTTTTTGTAGCGGTTTTAATAAATTTTTTTCTATCTACAGTGATATGAACTCCTTCAATATAGAGAATAAAAACTTGCAAGATAACTACTTACAGCTGATAACTTCTGTTATAAAGCTTTCCATATCAGGTGCAAACTTGTGGGCATACTAATATCCAGATTTTTATGTTTAATGTTTAAATAGAAGGAGTTAGCATAGGGTGTGTCATCTTTTATGTATTTTGTTTTCTCCAATTGGCTTTGGTTCAGCATTTTTTGGAAGTCCTAACCAATTCAATTTCAACCGCGACGATGGGGTTAAGGGGTTACTTGGGTTTACGAGTTTAAGGGTTTAAAAAACTCGAATTTTTTATTGTTGTATTAAATCTTAAAACACCTTGTAATATTGACCTTGATTTCAAGTTGGTCCAAGTAATAGTTTCGAAGAAACACCCTTGAGAACTTGTGTGCTCGAGGCTAGGTAGGCTAAGTGCGCCGTCTTTAAACGCGTTTTTCTCGAAACTGTGTTTTTAAAGTCGGTCGGGAAAATTTCTCTATAACAACTCAACTGATTAACTCAATTCTTAAAAACTTGGACGTAGAATTTTTTTTCGATTACAAATATTTGAAGAAAAAAATGTCGCGAAATTTTTACCGAAATTTTAATTTCTTTGTAAAAATGTCTGCCAAAAATCCAATTTTAAATTTTTTTCCTTCGTCAATGTTCTAAGTTAAGGTTTTAACTAAAACACGTTTTTTTTCACTTTAGATGATCCTGTAAGGAGTTATCATGCCTCTTCTTTCCAAGGGGTCACCGGAAATGGCGTCGCAATGGGCGAGTTTAAAATATTTTTTTCCAAAAATGTCTGAATTTCCCTTCTACTTAATAGCGTATGGTGGTAACAAAAAAAATTTAATTAAATATTAAATTTAATATTTAAATGAGAAAAAAATTGTTGAAAAAATTCGGGTTTTTAACCAAGAAACCCTATGTAACCCCATAACTTATTCTGACGATACGTTTCACACTATTTGACAGTGTTAGTTAACAAAACCGCATATGGGTGACGAAAAATTCGTTCGAGATCTATGAACTCCAACTTCGAAGAGTAATTGGAAAAAGGTGGGGTCTCTCACCGAAAGTGATCCTCTGGTTCTAAGACACCATAGTCAAGCCTATTATGTTCTATGGAATCTTTATGTGGTGGAGGGCTCTAGAGTATACCACATTACATAGTAACCGTAGATATCGTCGGATGGTGTATGGCTGAGAATCTGGGTTCCTAAAATAACCCGTGTCTGAGCACTCATAAATCCTTACACACTTTGACTTCATACCGGAACACTTGACTCGCCATAACTGGCGAGGGAGTTGTGGAAGAGATGGAAGAAAGGCCGCTCACTTCCTTACGAATGAGTCCAAACTTGGGGAAAAGGTAAGTGAGGGTTTACTGTCAGGAGCTCCCCATCAACTTCAGCTTCAGACTTCGTGACTATTGCAGTGTCTTCCAATCCGAGGTTGTAGGCATTAAGGTAGCAGTAGATTTGCTGCTCCGGAGTTCAGACTCCTTCAGTGAAGTGACTATCTACTTGGATAACAGAGTGGCGAGACGAGCCTTAAATTCTTAAGACTGTGTTCAGGGTTGGTCAAGAGTGCCTAAACTCGTTACCTATGGCATCACTTGCAGAAGCTGTATGGAAGAAGACGAGGTGAAAATATCTCCACGCTTCTTCTATCAGTTTCACTGAGTAAAGTATTCGTCTAATAACTTGACCAACTTCTCATTTTCTATCAAACTCACAATACAGACTTTGAGTCACAACTGACGGCTTTATTCAAATTTATAGACTGGGATCAATCCATAAAAATCAAATGCCCTTTCTCGACGATTTACTCAAAGCAATCCTAAAATCACAAAACACTCAAACTGCCTGAAGGCGTGCCCATGCTTAGAAAAATATTTAGAAAATATTTTCAATTTCCGCTTTTATATTTATAATTTTTGTTTTTGCCACCCATGGCAAAGGCAAAACTTAGCTCAAGTGGCGTCAAGCGCTCGCTTGCCATTCGAGTGCAAACTACCAACGCCATAAACGACAATTAAAAGTAGATAAATGCAAGGCAACAGCCCGACTGTAAAACGAAAAACTCAGAGCAAAATATTAAAGCGGAATGAAACCAACACAAACAATAAAATGAAAAACACATATTCACAATTTCAAATGTGCATGAAAAAGTAACGGTAATTGAAAGCATGACTGCGAGCAAGCAATAGCTGCAGTGACTGTAAAAGTAAAGGCACGAAAAGATGTGGCAAATGAAAACCAAATCAGAAATAAAAACAAATATAGAAAAAGGAGAAAAGAAATGCCTGAGATAATAATCCATGTTAAACATTGTGAAGGTATATTGTTAGATAAAAAAGTTTTCCTCATGAGTACATGATTTTGACCGATTGGCAGCTATATGCTATAGTAGTGCGAAAAGATTGGATAATATTACTTGTCAAATGTGGGAGAAATTTCAGTACGATATTTACAAAACTAAGGGACTAGTTTCGCGACATGACTAAAACGACTCAGCTCTTCACGCTGATCATTCGTATGATTTTCATTAAAGAGTCTTACTATATTTTGCCCTTAATAAATCTTATCCAACAGGGTCTCTATCGTTTCCATTTGGGTATTACAAACCTCTGCTCAGGGTATGATAAAAATGAAAAATATAAAGTAGGGCAAGAAACTAGCAAAATTGCTTGTCGAGACACAGCTATGCCGTCAACAACAGACAGTTCATGCAATTTAGCATCAAGAAAACGTATGTGGATAAATACATATATTTATTTGCGCTGATGATGGGAATGCAAACACGAATGCTCATAAAAGTCGGTTGCATGCGACATGTGACAGGAAGCAGGCGGCGGCTTATAATTCTTTTATTTGCAACGCAGACATGCGTATATTTTACATATTTTTCTGTCACTTACATATATGTATATTTATATATCGCCACCTTTCACAATGAAGTTGCGGCACCCTCTTCATGTCCAGCCACCATTTGCCGTGAAACCTTTACTCAACATTCTTTAGTCATTTCCATTCTACACTTTGTTCCATGTCACGCTGATGCTGCATCATTGTCATTAAATTGTTTTTGTTTTCATTTGCTTTGATATGCTGCATGCAACTTTATTACGGTACACTTTGCAATCGATTTTTCTTAGCAACATTTGTGTGCAGTGTAGTTGCCACCGGTTTTGTTTTTTATTGCATATTTGTACATAGTAAGTATACATATATCGTATATATACATACATATACCTACATACATATCTATATATATGTATATGTTTTTATATATATGTGAATGCAAGTACGTGTTCTTCTCTGATCCATTTTACTGCTCGCTTGTTGCTTCTCAATGAAAAGCAAAAAGCTCATTATTTGTTTAGAGACCGCCAATTTGGTAGCTCTCTTTTGTTGTTTTACGTAATTTCCGGTGTTTAATAACGTTTTAGCTGTAGCACAATTCTCTTTTTTTGATTTTCTATTTTTATGGAGCAGCTACGAACTTGCTTTGATGATAAAATTAATTATAAACTTTCTTGTTTGCTAACGAAATTGAATTCTGTTTTATCGATGACCTTTTAAACTTTCTCTGATCAGTGATGATTCGGCGAATTTGAAGAAAGAAGTGATCAGAATGGGGGTCGTTATCCGCGTGACCAGTGCTTCGTCTTCTAACAAATTTAATTTACATATCTCTCAAACTATTATTTTTATTTATTAAGACATTGCAACTATTTAAGACAAAAGAAAACTAAGAAGCAATTTTGAAGGTATTAGCTAATTTGTATGATAGCTGGGCTTGAGGCGTTTGAGTCGTCTTGGTTAAGATGACTACTTCTTCGTTGCAATGCTGTAACAGTAGTGCACTATGTGCTGTTGCAATTTTTAATATTTCTGCGTTAGCCGAGTTTACGCCTAGATCACACTCTATATCGGCACAACTACAATACCATGGCGTTTTGGCAATTAGCCTTAGTACTTTGTTTTGAAATTGTTGCATAAATTTCTTATTATTTGCGTTAGTACATCCCAAGATGCACTATAGCTCCATATCAGACTGAGTATTTGTTTACAGATAATCAACTTATTTTCGATGGAAAACACTGATTTTTTACCAATTAACTAATTAATATTTTTCGCTCTTTCCGTTTGACTTTTGCATGGACTTTCCACCGAAGCTTAGAGCCAAACGACATTCCTAAGCATTTATGTAACAACAATGTGTATAGGCTTAACTTCATTCAGTTTTATCTGTCATTTCTTTGCCCATTGTAGGACTTTATTTACAGCTTTGTAGAGATTAGTATTTGAATCGTGTTCCCTACTACCAACAACACTCAACGCGGTATTATCTGAAAATGTGGCTGATGTATAATTGCAGTCTACTGGCAGATTATGCGGGAATAGAATATAAAGAAGAAGCCCCAACACCCTCCTCACGGAACTTCATCGCATGCATGTATGTCCTTGCTTCCGTTGTCAACTCATGCGTCTCGAATCGAAGGAGGTTTTCGCTGCAGTATCATCTTTTATGCTAATGACAGAGCTGCGTTTAACCATATGAATGTCACTGTAGAACTCATATAATTCGTGGTTCCATCTTCTTCGATATTCATCGCCAACACGGACGGCTCCAAAGATCTTCCAAGTGCTTCATCATATTGGTTCGTCATCGTCTATGTTTTTGAATCACATAATAGGACTGATGAAATGAGAGCTTAGAAAGTGTAATTTTTATTCGTAAAGAGGAGGATCTGTTTCAATTTCCTACCGACCACATAGTAGTATATTTTGGCAAGAGTTATTCTGCTCTTGATATCTGGAATTTGCTTATTGTTGGAATTTATGCTGTGTTCAAGACAAACAAAGTCCTTAGTTATTTAAAATTTTAGAGCTATCAATGTAGTTCACAAGGCGCTTCTTTTTCTAGAATGAAAAAGGTTACACTGTTTTAAGCTGTGTTTAGTAATATAATCTGCCTATCCCAATGATATGGTACTTTTCCAGTAGACTGTTGTCGACTTGTGCTCAACGTCATTCTCAATAGCCATATGAGTTTTGCAGGGATCTAGACATGGCGTAGTATAGGTAAATGTCAATACTGTCGAAAGGGGCTTTGAAATAGACAAAAAGATGATGGATACCCCGATCTTAGATGTATTGTGAAAATCTGGTTATCTATCGACCGCTGGGGTTTTGTTATTTTTAAGCTGCTTTAGAGCGGCTAGTTGCAGTAAATTGTTGGAGCGGGTCCTCCTTCATCCATCGCAACACTGCTTTCGCCATTTAGCAGTTTTGAGAAGCGTTCCCTCCAAATTTCGAATTATTTCGATTTCCATTATTGTATCGATATTTTTGTCAATTGAGAAATGTTGCTGCTTCTTCAAACTAAAAATTACCGAAATGGAATCTGAAATCGGCAGTGGTGTTATAACACCAGAACTATAAAACTAATAATATTTTCAGCAGCCTTCTTTTTGTTTCCGCCCTTACGAAAGAGAAGACAAATATGGTGTTTTTTCTTTTAGCTGGTGACCATCTTTGATACATAATAATCAGCTGCGCCTGAATTCTGGCTTTTATTACTTGCTTTACAAGAAAAGGTTTCTTATAAAACTCGATGGCAATTTGGGTTATTTAAAAACTTGAACTGTACTATATTGCAATTTCTAATGAGACAAAACGGTTCTTCAGTATTACCCCATATTTTTAAATTTAACCTGGTCTGTTTAATTGGCATGTTCTTGCTTACTAAAAATGAGTTAATGATGACTAATTCTATCAATTTCATATAGTTCCCTTAATTATTCTTATCTTCAGAACGGAATCAGTAATTCTGGGATAGGAAAAGTGCAAATTAACCAAATGTAATGAAGACGCCTTTACTCAAGTGCTGATGATCAGCATCTTGTTTATGACCATCTATTTGAACTATGCTCTTAAAGATTTGGACCTAAGACGACGCACTTTCGGAACCTGTTGTCTAAACTTAAGAGATGTTGAGCTCATAAAGATTAAGTCGAACATTCGGGAGCAAATTTTTTAGCAATTTTTCTGCTGAAAATGGCTTTCTTGTAAAGAAATTTATTAGCGTATTTTCGTCTGGGAATAATTGAATTGAAAATTGTAAAATTGAAAGCTTGTTGAAACTACAGCTGCTTACTCATGAAAAATTAATCATAGACGACGCTGTAATTACTTTTATGGACTAAAATACCAATGGTAGCTGATGATTATCATCAAACCTCAGTACTCATCTTTATTTTCGTGAACACTCCTTCCATTATACGGTCATTCTACCTAATCCGGTACAAATTGCAAAGTTCACCAAAAGCGACGCTAAATATTTTGCACTTCAGCCATTTGCTTATCGAATTAAAACGTTAATATCGATAAAACAGAGCTTTAAACTATGCCAATGTTTCACATGCTTTTCTCTCTTAACTTTTCTTAACCCTTTCTAAAAAGCTAGCCCTTAACCAAGTACAGCTTATTTGTATAGGTATGTACGAGTGTATACACAAACATCTATAAATAACTGAATATGCCTGTCTGCAGCACTTAACTTGCACACCTAAGTAGAAGCTGGAATTATAATAAAGTCAACTATGCTTATAAGTGAAACCTCTAAGTGCTATTACAATAAGACGACGGTGATTATGTTTAATGGCTTATAAAATAATGCAAAGGAGACAAGGAAAAAATTAGAAAGCCAGCAAAAAAGCGACGTCACTGGAGCTCCAAGTTATAAGCAATATAAAGCAAGTTTACTTGTGTATGTGTATATGTATACACACACACACACACACACACAATGTATGTAGTCCTTGTCTATCGGCAGCCATAAAAAGTCGTTGCCGCACCAATATTAATAAGAAAACAAAATCAGTAATAAAGGAAAGAAAAAAACAATAAAATGTTAATGTATTGGGTGTTGTGCAAAGGGGCTTGTGCAGACGGAACTATGGTGAAGCGAGGCGTAGTGACTTGCAGAAAAGTGCGCTCAAGTGCGAAGGGATACTGTTGAAATAGCGCGTGTGGCAAAATATATTAAATTTAGTAATTTATCGCGTGGCTAAAGGTGAGCGACTAAATGACTGGAAGGAAAAAATTATAAGCAATTTTATGCAATGAATATTGATTTCACCTTTTTCAATATTGTAGAGGAGTCTTTATTTGGCGTTAAAAAGTTAAAGCACGCAGAGGACAGCATAGTAAAGAAAGTAATAAAATAGAAGCTGACTTTTTGCCTAAGCTTTAATATGAAAACTACTCTAATAACAATGAAAAGTGCTTACATTTTTAATGCGTGAGCATTTATAAGGTGAAAATGATTTTAAATAATATTAATTGAATATAGCTTAACGCAATATGAACTTCTAAGCAGAACTAATTCTTAATTATGACAAAACAAATTATAGTTTGTGAGAGATCGCACCTAATAAACGAAACGCTTCTGACTTTCAGAAATTAAGAACCTGAAAATATCTGGTTGGCGAACCCAAGTACGTGTAACAGATTTCAGAGCATCCGATATTAATTCAGGACATAAAAAACTACAAAATTTTTTTATAATTTTATGATATAGCGATTCAACACACTTTACCTTAAAACCTTTGAGAGCTCTTCTAGCCTCCTTCAAACTCCTCACAACAGCATTTTATCGAATAAGAGAACAGTATGAAATTTTACAGAAAACGAAGAACGGGACAACTCTAGAAAGATCTCTTTTTGAGCCTTGTACAGTTGTATGATCAAATTTGACCCGGACTAGTCCTCTTAAAACGTAAACCGAGTAAACCAAAACGATAGTTTTTTCTAGATTAGTAGAATCTTTGCTTTTAATTAAGATACTTAGTAAGTTGTGGTTTCTACTCAATACCATGGATTTTCTAAATCCTATGAATTAAACCTTATTGTCTTCCATCCCGGAGGGGAGTGGGAATGGGGTAAGGTGGACAAGGAAGTTGATGTTTTTTAGAAAAATTAAACAGTGACTTCAAAGGGAAGCTCTGATCAATTAAAGAAAACATTCTTTACTCACTAAAATCTTTTAGAGTTTCATCAAATATAATGGAAGAATGCCTTGATCTTTTAGTGGATCTAGCATCACATATATCAAACCTGAAATTGGTTCCAGGACATAGTGATATTCCTGGTTACTGTGAATCAGATGAACAAGTCAGAGCAAGTAACACCTTACAGATGGAATCCGGCATAGAGCTGAGATTCGAAAGAGTCAATCCCTAACACTGTTGGGTTTTTTAATGATGTCTCGAAGGTTGCACTGATACAATTTTTTGTACTGATAAATCTCCCCAGAAGCACAGTTCAGTTTCTAGAAAACGTTTGTCTGTTGGTCTTGACCATGAAACAGTTGATAAAGAGTTTACTTGAAATTTTGTTAGCAGTAGAATCACTGCCATGAAATCAATGAAAATGTTTAGGAGTACATATAGTAATTTACATATCACGAAAACAAGTATTTAAGCGGCAGAAGTCGTCAACTTTGTATAAACTTGGCTTAGGCGAGTCGTCCGTTCACCCTTTTAATGAAGACAACATCGAAAAAGTAAAAGAAACAGTGTTTAAAAATCATCGTTTTGTCATCAAAGATACATAAAAGAATCTCGGTATAATTTATGGGTCGACTAACCATTTTGTTTAATGTTTCGAGTCTGAGGCGTATCACTGCTAGACTCGTACGAAAAGACCTGAATCTTTTGCAAAAACGAAGTAAATTAAAGGTGGAAAATAGATCTTGACAACATAGCTGAGAACTCTACATTGTTTAAATGCATCATTACTGGTGACAAGGCGTGAGTGTATGAATATTACTTCGAAACTATACAATCATCTAGCGAATGGTAATTACAAAATCAACCAAAACAAAAAAAAAAAAACAAAATACGTTGAAGGCACTGAAGACCACCTCAGCCGAGGCTTATAACAAGTGTATGGAAATGGGAACTAAACGTTGGCATGCTTGTATTGGCTCAATAGTAATGGTTTTGATGGCAAAAAAAATAAAGATTTTGCAGCAAAGTAACTAAAAACGTACCTTTTTATTAGTTCGGGTCAATTTTGAAAAGGTGGTACATAAATCTCGTTGAAATCGAATTAGAGTTGAAGCAATCATTGAAAAATGTTTCTTGACATCATGACAACTTGTAACGTATATGTTTTATAGTACTTAAAAGTATATTATACATATAAATACATTTTTATAAACCAGTCGAGAATTTACATTAAACGTTATAAATGAACGAAATAAATAAAAAAACTGCCAAAATAAGACTCTACGTTCGTATAAACTCCCAGCACATTCATTGTACTTCCTGTAGGAACACAACTGTATCAAATCCAGTGACCACCAGGGCGTATAAGTAACATTCCATAATGACTTTCAATAGCGAAGAACAAAATACACTGATAAAGAGAACTAAAATAATTGAATTCTATAAATTGCTTTCACTACACAAACTGAGAGGCCGTTAAGTGTTTCAGTTGCGGTAAAGTTCGCTTAGAGGCTGACGATAACGAGTACTTCCGATAATATAGTCCTATTTTCGTACAAACTCACAGCATATTGCAATATTTTTCTAGCAAAAAAAAGATAATAACTCAAATTTACTGAACAAAAATACGTAGAGAAAAGCATAATGTTACTAAACTACTTTAAGTACTCAATTAGCAACATACACAATTAGCGTCTTAATTAACCTTTCTTCTTCAAAGAAAATAGTTTTGTAGACTACGTATCGAATTTAAAAAATAATCAAACTCATTCTTGATCCTATTGAGAGATAATATTAAGCCTATTAACTTTGGATCTTCTAATATCTGCTACAATGAAAGCGTAAATAAGCTTTTGAGTATTAAATAAAAATAGTTTATCTTACAAAAATTTTAGTGATCCGAACTAAGCTTAAAAAACTAAACACACAAAAGAATTTCGCTTTATTCTCCATTCGTGACAGCTCTATAATGTTCAAATAATTCTCAGCACGTTTTTCGATTGCTTTCCGTGTACATTTAAAGTTTAGCTGCAGGCGCGCCTTGCAACAATGTCAACCAATTTTCAGCAAAAAGACAATCAATATTATCCATACTTTGGCAGCCACTAATAGATACACATTCATATATGTACATATATATATATATATGATATCTATCTGTATAAATAACAAGATTATCTATTGACCTTTCACATTTTGGCCGAGTAATTTTTGACAACATTGAGTTCCGCTAGGCATTTGGAGCATTAGTTCAACTGCCTTGCCAAATTTATTGAGACAAAAAAATCAAAAACGACAGCAACGAAAGACAGAGTTGATTTTTTGCCGTATTACTGGGCTGTAAGCCAAAGATAAGCCGCTAAAGGCGACCTAAAATAGAATGAATAAATGACTACGCTGAAGTAAAGTTAGAGGGGCTGCGTGGCGGTTAAGTAGCAGCAGGGTGCCGTGATATTCTGGCTTGTGAATCTTTTTGTCCATTTCGATTCAAACAACTTTATTTACATGTGCACACACATACACACATGCGCATATATGTACACGTCAAGCTGCCATCTCATATCCAATTTAATTTTATAATGTAATCAAGGTCAGCAGTCGGGGCATACAAACTCGGCAGGCCTACTAAAAATATACGCTAAGCTCAAATAAAAGGGGGAAAAATGAAGAAATGGAGAAATCGGAAATGCTGACGCAGCGGAGTCTAACGTCGAAACCACGCTACGCAGTTTGCAAGGACGGTGGAAAGCTGGGGAAAGAATGTAAGGAAATAAAGCAGGATATACGACGCTAATATGCGAATCGGCAGACAATTTTGTAGGCTTGCGAATAAGCAGCGAATCGGAGCGGATTTTCGTGCGCCGGGCAAGTCCGTGCGTTTGTGTGTGTGTGCAGCATACAAAATCTGAAAAGCAGCGTTGGTATTCGCAGAATTTATTTGCTTTTCCATTCTTTGGCAGACATTTGGTTATTTTTACGAGTTGGAGAGAACATAAATACTTTTCAGAGTAACTGTGGGTGCAAATTAGCCTAAAATGAAAATCATGTTAGCGGCTGTAAGGTGCGGCATACATTCGGTAATGAAGCTAATCAGGTGTACGTGCATTTAAATGCAAACAGAAATCATAAAAAATGTAATATTAGTAATAAATGTAAAGACGACAAATAGAAATAATGTTTTATATTTTGCTGTTTGTTTCAAGAGTGATTTTTTCATAGTATAACCAGCTGCATTAATGCATTGAGGGCTTTCGTTTTCTTTTATAAAAAAATATTAAACAGGAACGATTCCATGTAAGAGCTTAATTTTGAGAGGTAAGTTTGTATGGCAAATAGATGCTATAGTGTTCCGATCTCAACAATTTCATCGGAGATTTTGCCGTTGCTTTCGAAAATAGTTCATGAAAAATTTCATGAAGATACCTTTTCAAATAAAAAAGTTTCTCATACAAAGGCTTGATTCTGAACGTTCAGTTTGTATGGCAGCTATATGCTACAGCAGTCCGATTTTAAAAATTTGTTCGGAGTTTATACCTTTGCTTTGGAGAATGATGCATGCCAAATTTCGTGAGGATAGCTCTTCAAATAAAAATGTTTCCTATACAAGGACTGGATTCCGAACGTGCAGTTTGTCTGGCTGTTATATGCTATAGTGGTCCGATATCGATCGTGAACCGATATTTAAGGTTCAATTGTACTTGTAGAGTGCTCACATTTTGCATAAACTGTAAAAGATAAAATTTTATTCTTCCTGCTACTACTATGTCATATAAAGTAACCTCCAGGGCGTATAAGTAACATTTCATAATGAATTTTAGCAGCAGCGGACAAAGAAATAATGAAAGTGGAAAACCAGTTTTTGAATTTCATTACACAAACTGAGAATGTGTCAAGTGTGTTGTTATGTTACAGTCCAAGGCAAACTTCAGAACTGAAGGAATAATGTAGGATATCTTCGGACAATTCTTTTGTGGTAATAAAATTGCTAAAGATATTTTTCTACTCTTTCGAAGATTCGGTTAATGATATTTATTCTAACTCAGTAACAGAAAGTGTGGATATAATGCTTTTAAATTACATTTTCAGAAGAAGAAATGTGGGGATTCCACTTCGGCTTCTTTACAAGTTTCAAGATTTGGTAATAATCAGTAAGAAAATAAGAAATAAGGGTTCCCATTGTATATATTAAGCACCTACAACTAAGTTAAGATAAACCTATCGGCTTTGATACAGCCAAGGGTATGTTTTTACTTAATCTATAAAATTCAAGGTGTAGTAAAACGAAAAGTTCATTTTTGCATTAAATTGAAGCTTCTTTTAATTATTGTTGGAATGATCAGATTTAGGTAAAATATGCACGGTTTTGTTCGATGACTTGATCCTAGTTTGAAGATAATTTCATAATGTCGCCCTCATAAAGAGCTTGTCTTTCTTGACAAAAATCTGGAAGTCGATTTCACAAACTACCCTTCAGACGAATTTCTCAACAACAAAATGATTCGCCATAGACCAGAGCTTCTGTCAGACACTACGGATGTGTAACTGTTGACTCTGCAGTTCCGAATTAAGATTTTGGTCGCAGTGGAACAGCTCATTGTAGATAATAATCTGAAATTTTTATAAACTAAAAATCCACTTTCTTACGTACACCAATTTACATATTCCTTAATTATATTTCACATTTAAAAAAACAAATCTCGTTACGCGAAAAGCTAACCATCGATTCAAGAAGCACATTTGCGCAATCAGCTGCCGCGAGCCTACACAGCCACATGCTGACTACATCATCCAACTAACTACTTATGTAATAAAGCAACTCGCGCTGCAGTTATATTTCGCCTACAGCTATGCACACTGCATTTTTAAGCTTGAAATTTCCACAGTACAGTGCATTTTGCACTGTCGCCTTGGCGTATACGTAACCAATTGACTAAGCTAAAGCGCCTGCCATAGAGCAAAACTATTCAACTCAACTGGATGTCTACGTCAGCCAACTGCCAAGGCGCGTCGACGTCATTGTATTGCCTTCAGCCCGCACTTTGACCCAGCCGACAGTCGCTCAAGCCAAAATGCCACTTGAGCAGCGCAGCGTGTTACAAAAGTTAGTTTCTGTGTGTGGGTGTTGGTAGGCGCATATGTATGTTGTATGTGTGATTTGTTCAACTCAACTTGACTTTGCTTGTTTTTCATACACTTGAGCTACTGCCGCCGCCGCTGCTTTTGCCTTTTGTGCTCTTGGCATTCATTTGCCGGCATTGTTGAAACTCTTGCCTAGTTTATTCTAAGGACTTGTTATTGTTGTCATACACAGGCACACACACGCACAAACATATTTGGTTACTGTGTAACAATTTGAATTTTAGTGGAAGTTCAAGTAAAATCGCTAAATCGCAGGTACGCAGCAGCAAAAGCGGATGAATATGAAATATTTACGCATACACACATATTTATATTATAGTATATAAGAATATAGGCACATGTTTGTGTGTACTCTTGGCTTTGCGCTGTTCACATCTCCTGCAGTTTCTCTTTTGTCGTAGGCGGAATATTCATGTCGCGAATTCTTTTATATTTTTTCTTAACTAGGTATAAGCGCAGCTAGGAAAGTTGATCTGCGCATGTGTTTGTGTGTGTATGCAGGAGTGTATTTGTGCACTTTACGTAGTTAGACATAAAATTGTAATGAAAGTCTTATAAATTTACATACGAACTTCATAAATTTTACGACTTCTACGAAATTCTCTCTCTAAGTTGAAAGGCAAGCTGGTTACAATTACAAACATACTTATGTAGGTAAGGTTAACGGTGGAATAGACGGAAATTGGCAATATTAAGCAGTCAATTGAAAAGTTTATGTCCTCCAGAAAGCTTGCTTTCTTTTATTGAAATATTTCTTTCATCTTCAGTACAATCAAGGAAAATTGAGCGCCTGAGTATTGGCATATATAATCATATATGCCTACATAAATACATACTTATATACGCATACACATACTTATAAGTGTAATTTGACAAATTTCCTTTCCTTGTAATTTGACCATGACGGCAAAGCCAAATTAACAGGATTATAAGTTATCGCTGATAGTGGGCTTAAGAAAGCGAATAAAAACATACATATAGGAGGCAGTAAATCGGAGATTCCTTTGTATCTATGTTTCGATCATAAAAATATGCCAAGAAATATGTTCACGTTTGTTCCATAAGTATAAATTTCAGTAGTTAATTTTCTTGAAAATATTTGAAGAGGATTACTAAAAAGTATTCAAGGGGTTCGGCTAGTTTAGGGCCTTAACTTGAACAGTCTCCGAGTGTCAAGAATTCAAATCGCCTTATTCGAAAAATGCGGTTTCGCGAAAAACGCGTTAAGAACTTAAAATTTGCAAAATTATCATAATGATTTTATTTTGCATAAAATGTAAATAATGTGGCCATATTGGGTAATCGAAAAAGTTTTTTCGTATTTTTGTCAATAGATGTCGTTGCAGTCGTATATCTCTAGTGCTAACAATCACATTTTTGCATGCCATATAGTGTTGGAAAGACGAGTTTTTAAGCTTCATTTAACCAAAAAAAATTAAATTTGGGGAAGTTGAAAAAAAGTAACAGCTGTTCAAGAACGAATGAAAATAATGAATAAATTCTATATATTTGGAAATTGTTGTAAATAGTACATAAAAAAGAGAAAAGTACCACCTAAGCCACGAAAGAAATTTGTGAAGTTTACGGAGACGATGCTGCATCAGTTCATGTAGCACTACAATGGTGCGCTCGCTTCCGTTCTGGAAATTTCGAAATTTTGATTTACACTGATGAAAGTTTTACACTGATAGAATAATGTCTCGCAGCGCCAAAAATTCAGATTTTCCCTTACTTTAGAGCATTAAGTTCCTTATAAAGGAGGCACATATAATAAATTTAAATTCCAACCGCTTTTGCTTTGTCTGATTGTGAGCTGCAGTATAAAGTGGCTAATATCTTCGTTGTGTTTCCAAATAATTTAATCAAAATCTTATATTATATGCATAAATATATAAATAAAGCAGTAAAAAAGTTTCAATAAATTACATTCTTTTGTCATTAATTTGGATACATAGCTTTTGAAGGCAAATCTTACTGATTTTGACAGTGCTTTTTTTATAACCAAGAACATAAAGGTTTTAAAATCCTCTATAGCTTAG